>NC_050597.1:19872500-19880000 GCF_013368585.1 Megalops cyprinoides | reverse complement strand
TTACAAACTGAATCAAATCCATACTAATGGATTTCAAAAAAAGAGTGAAAGAAACCTAAAGGTGAATGAAAATTTTGAACAGTAAAATGGAAGACCTTAGAGTTGCTACCCTGCAGTTGCTATGGCTACATGAGATCATTCAAACAGGAAGTGAGTCACAGCAGACTCTCCTAAAGACCCGTCTTCCTCCTTGATGTTGGTTTTAATATTCTCAATAATGCCTCTTTATTAGATCACTAATCCCTGGCAATCTGGTCCTTCTCTGCTCCTCTACTCCACAGTAAATTAATCAGGTCTATTTATTTTTCTAAATTAATTTGGTTTATTTACATTTCATTCATTTAGCTGAGCACATGGCTGCAGAGGCGTGCTAAATGTCAAAGGTAGCCAGACTAAACCAGCTGTGCTGTAAATGCTTGTCTTGGTGACTTCAATAGACATATTAATTACAGTAGTCTAATGGTAGTCACAGCCTGACAGTCATAGATTTTTATGTGCTTTTTAAGATGTCCATCACAGACAAGAATACCAAAATATTGATATCTGGCAATCACATCTCAGGGAACATGCAGGCCAGGCAATTTACTCACTGATGTGCAGGTATAGAAACACATCAGGGATCAACTGATTAGTCTTCCTCCAAAGGATGTTCAGAAAATCACTTCAACAAGCTATATGAACAGGGCTGGGTTCAGCAAGTCATTAGCACAATAATCACCTAGATTTGCCTTGTCTTACATTCATATTCTACCAAGGATGCTACACGTGCTACTAACACAACATCAGTATTCACAGAAATAGCTGCAACTACAAAATTCCCTTAAAGTTGGATAAAATGGTTATCCCTGTTTAGTATTTGAGTTCTGTCACCCTGCAAGAGGAGGTGTTTCTAAGATGGAATAGGAGGTATTTCTAAGGGTGGGATATATGGCAACTTCCCCATACAGCCACACACATGCACATGCAAGCACAAGGACATACCTACAGTACACAAATTCATAGACATGCACAGACACACACACACACACACATTTGGATCCTTGGGGGGGCAAGATCGGAGACAGTCAGGATGATAAATACAGATATCCATGACAGGTATTTATGCTGTGTTTCTCATATAGATTCTGTTTTTGTTTTTGCATTTATTGAAGCTCTTCTGAGGAACAACAGGGTATATCAACAAATTCCTTCTATTCTATGGATGGCTGCAGATCTTTCCCTTAGGCTTTTTAAAAGCAATTTTCAGCATGTTAATTTGTGTTATTTTTACAGATTTTTGTTCAGTCTCTAACTCAATCCGAGTTATTTAATAAAAAATAATTTATTAGACAACAGTCAAGTACAGCACATTCTTTGTACTGACGGCAGCTGCATGTGAAATATTCATGAAATGGTCGAAGGAAGAACGGAAGGGAACATCTGTGATATTGACAAGATAAGACAACATATAGGATGGGGGAAGGAGAGAGAGAAGGGTAGTGAATAACACATTCATGGAATTTTACAAATTTCACAATCAACATCATATGTTGCCATGACAGCGCATGCGTCACAGGAGTGATCTGTTCATTGTTAAAAATTGTTAAAAAAGAAATGCAGGCCAGCCAGTTCCAGTTCTTTCATTTCAGTGGCTGTGGAGGGATGTGTTTGTTGTCAGAAACTTATCAAAGGACAAAAGAGCTGAATTATTTTCTCATTAGCCCACTGTCACCTGTCTTGGGATGTGTGGGTTAGTGGCTGTCTGACCCAAATGCTGGGTTGACCACAGTCATGTGTGAGCAAAGTGTCCGCTCTGGGGGCTTCAGCTCTACATATGGGTGATTCAAATTTAAGATCCTATAGTATTATTTGTCTTGGATGAGGGCGTCCCTCTTCAAAGCTGATAAATAAAGACAATCATGCACTCTGGGGTTATGAGTTTAATTTCAATGAGACATTATATGTGATGGGGCAGCAGCGTAGCATAGTGGTTAAGGAGCAGGACTCGTGACCGAAAGGTTACTGGTTCACTGCTGTACCCTTGGGCAAGGTACTTAACCCTGAATTGCCTCAGTAAAATATCCAGCTGTATAAATGAGTAACATTGTAAGTCGCTCTGGATAAGGGTGTCTGCTAAATGCCAATAATATAATGTAATGTAATGATAGGGTTAGGGTAAGGGTTAGGGTGATACCACCTACCACCTGTAAGCATTTAAGGGAAACTTCACAGTAATTCCATCATCTGGGGTAGCTCCTTGGAAAGACACATAAAAAGGCAAAGCAAAAGTAAGGCATTTTGTTCCTTGTTTTTGACTGAGCGTGACTTTTATTTTGTCACCTACACACAGGCAATCAGCTGCCTGGAGCCTGTGACACATGAGGAGAAAATAATTAAAAGTGATTTAGCCAAAGTGCCACAGAAGCAATCTGCGCCTGCTTTTGTTTGATCCGGGTGCTGTTCATTAGCACTGTTTTTCATTTAAAAACAGAAAAAATCACATCCAACTGCTGTTGTTGTCACATGCCTGAGAGGAAAAAAAAAGTTTACTTTCTGCCGCAGTCATACGTGGGCAACTTAATTGCCAAAACATAGTCATTTTCACAGAGTACAGTCCTTATTAACAAAACATGAACTTATAATTGTATATAAATAAATAAATAACTGCCAGCAACGGAACGGAATGGGTTTGCCTGTTCTAAAATTACAGCCGTCGTCGCAAAACAATTCATCACAAAACAATTTGGGATAATCATTGTGACTTCAGACAGCCAGGTACAGCGGACTCCTTTTAACCTATTGAAATTAAAGCAGACACTCAAACGAAAAAAATGTCATTTTTCAAAAGCGGACCAGACACCGGCCGACTCTAATCAGCTGTGTCATGAGTAAGCACCTGGAGGAACAATGATGACCAAAGTGGGAAAATATATATAAATAAATCGAATCCGTGCACCTGCTTTGGACGCGCAAGTATGGAGGAGCGTGGCTTCAGGCCTTTTTCACGGCAGCAATGCAGTATGAGGTACAGCGGGAGGATGGGAGAGGTCAAATAAGAACAGATAGAGAGGCACAAACTGCAGAGTGCCAGCGCATCCCCTGGAAGGGATGTCAGTGTATCATAGTGCCCTTACCCATAATCCATCTCTCCTAAGGGTGAGTGGTGAGTAGATAGGCATGGGTGCCATTTTCACAGATCCTGCTAGGGGTTAAACCCACAACCTTCCGGGGCCTGCTGAGACGCACTTGGAAACAGTCAGCTACCAGCTATCAAAAAAAAAAAAGATGTCTTTTTAATTAACTTGAAGCCGTGACTGAGGCCTGCGTTTTTTAGCAACGTAAGGGAGTGTGTTGGGAGCATTAATTGCACCCTGGAGTGGGGACCAGAGCAGAGCATGTCACATGTGATTACTGATGAGGGTCGTAATGAGCCGGGACGTGCGATGTGAGAGCTGTCAACCAGAGCCAGGTACTACATCGCAGAACAAGGGAAAAATCACTGTAGTGAGCAAATCCCTGCGTTTGTGTGTGTGTGTATGAGGGTGGCAGGGGTATATGTGCATGCATGTGTTGGTATTTGGGCATGTGTATATTTGTGTGCCCAGCTGGTGGATGTGTGTACAGTACATACATGTGCATGCAGTTTGTAAGTGTATGTGTGTATAAAGTCAGTTTGTCTGTGTACTTATTCACATATTTGACAGTTTTCTTTGGTATGCATGGGTTCATTTCTACTGAAATATCTATTTCTGTGTCTAACATTATTATCCCACATTCACTTTAAAGGGTTAACTTCATAATAATGTAGAAGACTACAGTCTGCTTCTCAGCATTAGGATCCTAATGCAGGGGTGACAATAACATCCACCTATGTAGAGACAGCTGGTTCTCTCCTTTCAGGGCTGTTAATTAGGTTATTGCTTGCTGACATTTAGACATTTATCCACATTTGTTCATTGAAAGCTGGTGTCAGTTTTATTTTTGTTCATCAACAAACTTGAAGACCTCAGTTCAACTTCCATGGTTTTTAGTCTCAGTGTAGTTTGGCTGTGATGGTTTGTAAGGTGCCTGGCTGTTTTAACTGGTATTTTAGTTAGGCCAAGGCCAAGGCTACTTGCCCATGCTATACATCCAGCTAGTAAGTTAATGGTCAATCAAATGATACAAACAATCAATGCATTGATCATACAGTCATTTAGACAACAGCGGCAACACTCCTAGCCGGAAGAGAGCTGCTAAATCAGGAGCAGTCTATGATCCCCCCACTCACCCTGCTCTGCACAGTAACTGCAGCTCAGTGCCAGTCAAATCTGAGGTGTTCCCAAGGGGGGGAGGGCCGAGCAGGTGCAATTCGGGACCACACGCTCCCCCCCATCCGTCCTCCCTCGCACTGACCCCCCTCTCAACTCCCAGCCACCCCCAGGGGCTGCCCCAAATCAGAGCCGGACTCAGTCAGGTGTGCAAAGTTTCCAGATCCTACAAGAAGCTGGAACGTCAGCGATCCTGCCCAACACCACCCAAAGAGGGGGATGGGCGGTTGCTTCCCTTTGATAACTGCCCTATCTACCCCCCACCCCGCTTACACACACTTCACATCCCCACCTTTAAAATCCCAATCAGACCCCCCCAGATGGAGGGAGTAATTGACTCGTTGATATTAACTGGACCCCTGGCCTCCCTATTCTCTGTGTGCGTCTCAGAGATAAAGGATAAAGGATTGTTTCATTTAATCTTTTTATAACCCTTTCTCCCCCTCGCTCCTGTCGAAATGCAGCGACCCGTCAGCGATTTCGGATTACCTTAATGTGCAAATCTCCTTGCCTGCCTTCATTACAGCGTTACACCGTTGGGACGTCCTAAATTAAGACTGTGATGAGTGCAGCATCTGAGAGACACCAGGCACTTACCACCTGGTGATAGATAGACCAAAGGTGTGTGTGTGTATGTGTGTGGGTGTGTGTGAGTGTGTGTGCGTTCATTCATGTCTTTGTCTCCATTTTTGTGTGTTTGTCTATGAGCGTATGTTTTTGTATGTTTTATTGTATGTCTATGGAAGCCTGTATGTGTGAACCTGAATGTGTGTGTTTGTTTCTCCGCGTCTGTGTGCTAAAACAGCACTCAACAGCCTTGCATCTTCAACTTGTAAAAGCCATGGATTGTTCTGACTGTGTATAGGCCTAGAAGATGATTTTGGTGGATCACTGCAGTCTCATTTTCTGCTTGAAAAATGTAAAATGTTATTCTTTAATATCTGAAGTTTCATTCCAAAAGGCAGTAAACAGCAATTTTTCACATTTGCATTTTTCAGCAGAAATGAATGCTCATCGGAAGCTTTCTTTGTGTGTAAAATATTTTTAGCATATGCATTTGAATAATACAATTAGGTGTGCTTTAAAATGCATTTTTGACAAAATGTGAAATCAGACACATTCATTTTTATCAAAACCCTCTGTGCCAATTGTTGAGCTGAAGTGGAACTTTAAACTAGCTCCTGTGACAGGCGCAAAAGGATATATTGTGTATAGAAATGACACTCATCATTTATTGTTCACTAATAATGGATTTTATTCCAGAAGACACAAGGGTCCCTGTAATTAATATTATATAAAACCTCTTTGGCATGCGTGGATGCCACTGACAAGATGCATCCTGTAGTGTTTAATGAGGTTCTGGCACTTAGAAGCATTTATGACCGTTCCCCCTGGCAGAACTGCTCTACATCATTCAGATCTGTTGTTTTCTCACCTGTGATCTCCTTTCTTCAGCTTGAACCATAAATGTTCAAAGGTATGGAGGTCTGAAGACTGGGATGATCAGTTGAGAACCTTTATTTTTTGCTAACTTAACAATTTTATTATGATGGATTTTGACAAAGATCAATGTTGTGCTGCGCATCCATTTTAAACTAAGTTTGAACTTCTTGACAGAGGTAACCAGATTTTTGACCTAAAATGTACATATTGGTGGTTGTAACTCACTTTTTAGCAGAGTCTGTGGGACCCATCGATGCAAAACAACCGGAAAACATAATAATTATAATTATAAATGAAATAAGTCAGATGAGCTTTCATTAAAATAATGAATGTGGTGCAAATGCAGTATAAGTGATTATATTACATTACACTCTGTGTGCTATTTTATATATTTTGACATCCTTTCCCATTGGTTTACTTGTTGGTCACCAGAAAACACAGGAGGTATGCTGTAGTAAGGACCAGACTGGTTCATGGGTTGCAGAATAGGTTACAGAACCATAAGAGATAAGAGGGTCAGTCTTGCCTACCCCGCCCTTCTGTTCTCCCTTAATCCATCCATTTCTATACTTCTCTCTGCCTCCTTCCCTCACACCCACACACGTCCCCAAAGTGAAATGAGTTCAGACTGTACCTTTGTCTAATTGGGGTGGGGGGGGGTGACATCTAGCTACCCAGCATTAGAATTGGAATGCAGGATCTGATGTGGTACCAAATTACACACATACAAAAGCAATGAATTTCAATCACCTTTCCTGTCCATTTGCAAGATTGGCTGTGCGTCAAACAGCCGTTACGGCCAGTCAGACTTCTCACCAGATGTGAGCGTTCAGCAGTGAGGACATCATTCATAAGGCTTTTATTAATCAATCATTAAATATATAAATAAGTAAGTGGGAAAATATGCTGGGCATTTCACCATGATAACCCTGTGGGGGACAGAGATGAGGGCTTCATTGTGCCCTATCACCATCAATGCGTGCGTGTGTGCATGTCTGTGTGCATGTGTGTGTTTGTGTGTTTGTGTGTGTGTGTGTTTGTGTGTGTGTGTGTGTGTGTGTGTGTGTGCGTGTGTGTGTGTGCGTGCATGCGTGAACTGACATTTGATGTTTCACACCGTTGAGAGGAGCAAGTAATTATCTTCATCATCTCATTGTCTTCATTGTCAAGAGGGTCTCTCAGGTTTTGAAATTATGATAACAACTAATAACACCCGTTTTCACACTCATGCACACACACATGCATACATATACACACACACTACACAGCACACTCACACATACTCACACATTCACACACAGCACACACACATACACACACATGCACCAATACACACACACACACTCACCACACACACACACTCAGTACAGACGCCTGTCCTGTGAGGCTTATTAGCTTTGATTAGCTCCCATGACTGCAGGACAAAGAGGAGATATGGAAGGGCCAGGACACTAATGTGAACTAAATTAAAGAGCTGGCTTCAGGCTGTCCTCAATCAACGTTATGCCATGCTGCCCTCTCTTTCACTCCCTCCATCTTACTCTCTCTCTTTCTCTTTCTGGCCTCTCGCTCACATTTTTCCTTTCTCGTCCTCTCTTTCTCTGTGCCCTCTCCCCTTCTTTTTTTCCTTGTGTCCTGCTGTTTCTTTAATTTCCTCCTGCTCTCAGCACAGTGTGCACGGAGCACCATGGCCTCCCATTTTGTTCCTCCCAAACCAGGAGGGAGGCTGGAGAGTGCTGGCATCTCTGGACCAAGGAGACGGCTGTCG